>NC_084992.1:3457579-3470079 GCF_963691925.1 Scomber scombrus
CTTCTTTCTTCTTCTCCTCCTCCTTCTTCTTTCTTCTTCTCCTCCTCCTTCTTCTTTCTTCTCCTTCTCCTTATTCTCCTTCTTCTTTCTTCTCCTCCTCCTTATTCTCCTTCTTCTTTCTTCTCCTTCTCCTTATTCTCCTTCTTCTTTCTTCTCCTTCTACTTCTTCTTTCTTCTCCTCCTCCTTATTCTCCTTCTTCTTCTTTCCTCTCCTTCTCCTACTTCTTCTCCTTCTTCTTTCTTCTCCTTCTCCTCCTCCTTCTTCTTTCTTCTCCTCCTCCTTATTCTCCTTCTTCTTCTTTCTTCTCCTTCTCCTCCTCCTCCTTCTTTCTATTCTACTCCTTTATCTCCTTCTTCTCCTTCTTCTTTCTTCTCCTCCTCCTCCTCCTCCTTTTCCTCCTCCTTCTTTCTATTCTCCTCCTTCTTCTTCTTCTTCTTTATAGATACAGACACAGTATTCCTCCTCTATGTCTTCATCTCACAGAGTTCAGATTAAAACACTGAATCATTTTTTCTAATCATCAGTTTTCCTTCATTAAATAAACTAAACATAATAATCTCCAGCGATGATGAAACAAACCAGTTTAACCAGTTTAACCAGAATCAACCTGTCAGAGTCTCTGCAGGTGTTTTATGTTTATTCTTTCATCACGTCTTCATAAACTCGTCTGAACACGTAAACTAAACAATAATCTCTTTAATCTGTTTAAATTCTAACTGAAACAAACAAGGAACGACTGAAGCCTGCAGGTAGAGAGAGAGGAGGAGGAGGAGGAAGAAGAGGAGGAGGAGGAGGAAGAGGAGGAGGAGGAGGAAGAGGAGGGGGGGAGGAGGGGAGGAGGAAGAGGAGGGGGGAGGAGGAAGAGGAGGAAGAGGGGGAGGAAGAGGAGGAGGGGAGGAACAGGTGACAGAGGAGAGGAGGAGGTGTTGTGTGTGTTTTGTCTCTCGAGGCTCTTTGGTGAAGCTTTGACCTCCTAAATTATCCTCTAAGTGTGTGTGTGTGTGTGTGTGTGTGTGTGTGTGTGTGTGTGTGTGTGTGTGTGTGTGTCAGTGTGACGACCTCGGAGGTCAATCAGCTGTGAGAAAGCAGCGACCTCTAAACTTTCCCTGCTGGGCGAGTTTGTGTTTTTATTTATTTATTTTAATCCCAGTTTAACTTTAGACTCCTCGTCTGTATTAAAGATATAACTATATTTATATTTATATATCTATATTTAAATATATTAGGAGTCATGTTTCCGTTCTACTGTAACACGAATTTTAACCAAATTTACAGAAAATCAGCCAAAATAAATTATATGAACATTATTTTCTCATCAGTGACATTAATATAGAATAAAAATCTTTTACTGTAAATCACTATACAACGAGATAAGGAGAGCTACTAAAAAACTACATTCAATGGATTCAATAAATAAATAAATAAATACAACAGTAAACATCTGATCAATCATTAAAAAGTGACATCATTAAAATTGTATTTCAGGTTATTGCACTTTAAATATAGTTATAAATACTTTAAAGGGAAATATTTAATATATTTATTTTATATATATTTATTGTATTATTTTGCGATTTTATATATTATTATTACTGTATATATATATATATATATATATATTTAATATTTATTTTATATATGTATATTATTATTATTTTGAGATTTTATATATTATTATTATTATTATTATGTTTATTTTTTATTTTATTTTATTTATTTTAATACATATTTATTATCAATTAAATCAATTTAATAATTTTCTAGATAAACCAACTTTTTTTACCTTTAGCCAAGAATAGAAAATAAAATAAAAAATCACAACAAAAAACAAATTAAATGAAATTCCACCTTTTTTTTTTTCTCCTTAGATTTTTAGTGTTTAACTCGCTGTGTGTTTTTAATGAATGTAAATAAAAACTGTTGGATGGAAACGCTTCATATTAACATATATAGTGTTCAGTGTTTAGAGTTTCTTCTTTTATACAAACATTTTAATACAAATCCTTTTAATTTGGTAGTTAAAGAACTGTTTCCTGTTTCCTGTCTGCAGCTCTACTCTCAGCTCTTAATTTAAGGCAAAAAAACTAAAAAAAACACATAAAAAAGAAGAATTATGACCAATAAATAAACCAAATGGGACTTTTTAGTGGGAAACTACACAAATATAAACTATAGTCTTTATAAATCTCCTC
This sequence comes from Scomber scombrus, assembly GCF_963691925.1. Lineage (NCBI taxonomy): Eukaryota > Metazoa > Chordata > Actinopteri > Scombriformes > Scombridae > Scomber > Scomber scombrus. The sequence continues at coordinate 3,459,773 of NC_084992.1, forward strand.
TATTACATATATTTGGTATTTCTGTAGTTCCTTGTTAATTATCTGCAGGTGAAACTAGATGCACTGGTCGCCTCTTCTCTGGTGTTCCAGCTCTGATCTCTTGAGGTTTTACTAACAGCTGTTTGAGCTGCTTGATTAGTTATTGATCGGCTCTGATTGATCGGCTCTGATTGATCGGCTCTGATTGATCGGTGCTGATGGAGGAGGTTTTTGCTGCTTTCATGGACGTTTCTCAGCAGAAATGAGGCGACGTGACAGCGATAATGATCGTAGTGTTCAGCTTCAACGATACGGAAGAAAAATGAACCTTTAATAAAGCCGAAGATTAATGTTTCCAGATGTTTCCAGATGTGTGGATCTAAACTCTGGTTAGGGTTATAGAGGACATACACAGTGATATAAACCAGATACTGATGTAAACATGAACATTAGACTCTATCAGCATCTGAATCTATGACTGAACTGTTGCATTGTGGGTAACGTAGGCGATAGATTTTGTCTGTTTTTGCTGCATCGATTTTTACTCTTGTATCATTTTCCTTTATAATGAGAAAATTTACTACATTTTTCTCCATATAACGAGAAAAACAACTCACTATAACAAGATGATTATTCACATTAAAATAAATAAATTATCTGGTTTTACTATAAAAAAGTAAATTAAAGTAATAATACAAAAAGAATAAAATATTGTAAATATAGTAAAAAAATATATATTCTAATTAAAAACGGCCATGTATCATTAAAATGTTGTAAATATAGTAAAACATGTACATTATAAATAAAAATAGACATGTACCATTAAAATGTAAAAATATTGTCAAAAAATATTTTAAGTGAAAAAATATAGTACAAATAAAAAAATAAGTGCACAATTAAAATGTAACAAAATGTCGATAGTAAAAAATACATTCAAAATTATAAAACAATTCTATGTACAATTAAAACGTAAAATATTATAAATATAGTAAAAACAAATATTATTTTTCTTAATGACAAGAGCTCTGTACAATCAAAATGTAAAAATGTAAAATATTTTATGTAAAATATTATAAACATAATTTAAAAAATATTCTAATTGAAAACAGCTATTAAAACGTAAAATGTTGTAAATATAGTAAAAAAATATATAAATTATGAGTAAAAATAGGCATGTAGCATTAAAATGTAAAATATTGTAAAAAAAAAAATATTTTAAGTGAAAAAATATAGTAAAAATAAATAAATAAGTGTACAATTAAAATGTAAAAAAAAAAGTCTAGTAAAAAATACATTCAAATTATAATTAAAATGTAAAATATTATAAATATAGTAAAATATAAATTATAAATAAAAATAGACATGTACAATTAAAATGTAAAAAAAGGAAAATATAGTAAAAAAAATATATTCTATGTAAAAAGTCTGTACAATTAAAAAATAAAATATATAAATATTATAAATATAATAAAAATATAATCTAATTAAAAACAACTATATTTTTTATATCCAGTTGAAGCCAATTAAGCACTTTTGTCCCTTTTGAGCTTCCATATAAATAAAAACCTTTAATTGGACACATTTCCCTCATAATAGTGAACTCTAATCAGAGTCTGCTGCTCTCTCCTCGCGCCCCTCCTCGCGCCCCTCCTCGCGCCCCTCCTCCCCCCCCCCCCCCCCCCCCACCACCACCTCCACCCCCCCGGCTCCACCCCTCTCTCTCTGTCCGCATTCCTCGCTCCCTCCCCGGGCAGAGAGAGAGAGGCTTGTCCCTGCTTGTTCCTGCTGGAGGTCGAGTCACACCGACACAGAGAGAGGAGAGGAGAGTCATGCTCCTCATCGATCCACTGATTGATTGATTCATTGACTGGATGGATCATCGGCGTCACGCGCACCAGTATTGATCCCCCTCTCTTATTAATATTAGTATATTCTGGTTTTATTTAGTTATAATCTTATCGGACTAACCTTGCGGGAAGGTTTCTACCTACCATGGGTTTCTACGGCACCTTGAAGCTCATCTTCTACAAAGTGAGTATTGATTATGCTTATTGATTATTATTATTATGGGATGGCGTTGATCGATCATGTGACGTCAGCAGCTGCAGTTTAAGGTGGTTTCTTTTTTTTTTTTTTTAAGGCTGATTTTAAAAGCTCTCGCGCAGGATTTTGAAGGTTGTCACAGACTCTTTAGACCCGAGATGACAAGGCGTTTCTCTCTCTGACATGCCTCGGTAGCGTGTGTGCGTGTGCGTGATTGCGCGTTCGTGCGTGTGTGTGTGTGTCCGTGCGTGCGTGTGTGTGTGGACCACTGCGGAACCGGGAGGGAGACTCATTTCATGTCCTCTCTCCTTCCTTCTCTCTCTCTACCTCTCCTCCTCTTATCTTCCTCCCTTCCTGTTGATTTGATTATTGATTATTGATCAGCTCCAGCAGTGTGTAGCAGTGTGTAGCAGTGTGTAGCAGTGTGTAGCAGTGTGTAGTAGTGTGTAGGTGGCAGCATGAGTTAAGGGTCTGAATCCTCCCTAAACTGCATGATGTTGAGTCTAATATGCTTTAAACATGTGAATAAAGCAGCTAAAATAAATTAAATTCAATCAAAATCTCACAAAACATTAAATTATAATGATTTATTGTCTTTAAAGCTTCAGGAAAAGCACATTTTTGTTTCTCTACACTGTAAAAAACACTTATAAATGAGGGATAATACACAGGTAAACTGCTGTAAACTACATTTTTAGGAATAAATATGTTGTATTAAATACTAAACATCAATGTAAAGTACTTCTAACCTGCTTTATAATGTTTATAGCTTTAATAAAGTAACATTTTTGCTTCTTTACACTGTGAACACAAACAGACTGAGTTATTACTCTTTAGTAGAATCTAATGTTTGTTCATGTTTTTGTGTGAAAAGATAAAACAAAGAACAGCTGTCGTCTCTGGGGTCAAACGTTGTGTTTAAAACATGAAAAACTAATTAAATCAAACCAAACTATAAAACTATAAAAGGAATAATTCAAAGTGAAGCAGCTGTAAACTGATTTATTTTAAGTCAAGTGTAAAAAAATCAATGAAAAACTAAGAAAAGTTTGTATTTATATTTAAATAGCCTGAAACTACTCGATTAAAACTGAAGAAATTGATATTTTTTGGTTTCCCACAGTGTGAAAACACACAAACAGCTGCTGTTAAAGTGTTTTTATGGTTAAATATTTAAAAAAAATCTATGAAAAGTTAAACTAAAATACTATAAATCTGCTTTAAATGACATGTTTTGGGTTAAATATGATAAATATGATAAATATGATAAATATGACTCACAGATATGAACCACAGGATTCCTACACATTAAAATAACAGATTATGGATTATAGATTAATACTGAGATCACTGTAAATGTCCCATTGCGTAACCATAGATACGTTATTATAGATTAAAGTGAGACGTTATTGCCTTTAAGTCTCCATCAGGCCTCCATATGTCTGCTAGAGATCATCATAGAGTCACTGAGAGTCATAATAGTCATATATTACACATGTTACAGCTTTGAGTTCAATATATATACTTACTGGCAGGTTGAGAGTCAAGGAAGGAAAGGAGGGAGGGAGGAAGGAAGGAAAGGAAGGAAGGACAGAGGAAAGAAGGGAGGAAAGGAGGGAGGAAGGGATGAAGAGGGAAGGAAAGGAGGGAAGAAGGGAGGAGGAAGAAACGAAGGAAGTGAGGGAGGGAGGAAGAAGGAAGGAAAGGAGGGAGTGAGGTAGGAAGGAAGGAAGGGAAGAAGGAAAGGAAGGGAGGAAGGGAAGGAGGGAGGAAAGAAGGGGGTAGGGAGGGAGAAAGGAAAAGAGGAAAGAAAGAGAGAAGGAGGGAGGAACGAAAGGAAGGAAGTGAGGGAGGGAGGGAGGGAAGGAAGGAAAGGAGGGAAGGACAGAAGGATGGAAGAAAGGGGGATGGAGGAAGGGAGGAAGGAAAGGAAGGAAGGACTGAGGGGAGGAAAGAAGGGGGTAGGGAGGGAGAAAGGAAAAGAGGAAAGAAAGAGAGAAGGAGGGAGGAAGAAGGAAGGACAGGAGGAAGAAAGGAAAGAAGGAAGGGAGGAACGAAAGGAAGGAAGGAAAGAAGGAGGGAGGAACGAAAGGAAGGAAAGACAGAAGGAAGGAAGGGAGGAAAGAAGGAAGGAAAGAAGGAGGGAGGAACAAAAGGAAGGAAAGACAGAAGGAAGGAAGGGAGGAAAGAAGGAAAGGAGGAAGGAAAGAAAGAGAAAGTAACATTATAAATTGACTTTTAGAGATTTTTCCTTTGAAATGTGAAACTAAACTCTGCTTTGTTTTCTTCCTTTAAACTCTTCAAGTGAAGTTTTCCTCTTTTTTTTCTTCCTCCTCTCTCTTTTTTGGGGGGGGGTTTTATGCTTTAATGAATTCCACACAGATGCGACATCTGTTATTAAAAGCCGGCGACATTCAGAAGAAGAAGAAAAAAGAAAAGAAAAGAAAAGTCCTAAAATGAAAAGCAGATTATGAGTTTAAGCTCCGAGCTGAAGATCACAGACGCATGTTGAGATGAGTTTATGAGGTTCTTCTTCTTCTTCTGTGGTTTTATTTATTATATCTTCTTCTTCTTCTGTGGTTTTATTACATGTTATATAGTGACACAGATATTAGTGACACAGCAGTTGGATAAAAAAGCTGCAATTCATAGAAAGATGCCGAGAGGAGGAAGAGGAGGAGGAGGAAGGACACACACATGCTGCCCAGTACATCTCAGTGTGTGTGTGTGTGTGTGTGTGTGTGTCTGTGTGTGTGTGTGTGTGTGTGTGTGGTGTGTGTGTGTGTGTGTGTGTGTGTGTGTGTGTGTGTGTGTGTGGTGTGTGTGTGTGTGTGTGTGTGTGTGTAGCAGCCTGTTAGCGCGTGCTGCTCTATTTTAGACCAGCGCTGCACCGGCGACATTCCTCCGATTTTCTGCATTCCTGCGTTCATTCATCAGAGAGAGAGAGAGAGAGAGAGAGAGAGAGAGAGAGAGAGAGAGAGAGAGTGAAGAGGAGAGAGAGAGAGAGAGAGGGAGAGGGAGAGGGAGAGAGAGAGAGAGAGAGAGGGAGAGAGAGAGAGAGAGAGGGAGAGAGAGAGGGAGAAAGAGAGAGGGAGAGAGAGAGGAGAGAGAGAGGGAGAAAGAGAAGAGAGAGGGAGAGGAGAGAGGAGGAGAGAGAGAGACGAGAGAGACCACCATCATATAAATTTACTCACATTTAACCTTTACATGCTGTTCAGGGTCTAATTTGACCCGTCGTTACATTCGAAAGTAGAAAAAAAACGTTAATTTAGCGATAAATTAGATTCGTTTTCATCACTTGACTCAAAATATACAAAAGAAAATGGAAATATTTCAACTTTCTAAAGATGTTTTTGTACATTTTTTGGTTGTGTTTGACTCAAAAACTAAAGAATACTATTATTAAGACTCGTGAGACTAATGATGAAGGGATACCTCTGAAATGCTCAAATATGAACAGTATGTAAAGGGTTAAACATCTTCATAAAGCAGATTAGAAACAAACTCTGACACATCATCAGCTTTATAGTTGATATATTGAACTTATTTAACATCCAGCAGTTACCGATCAACATTATCATTCATTACGAGTCGTGTTTCTGTCCAGTATTCTCTCTCTTTTAGCTCTGTTTTTGTTCTCCACCAGCTAGTCTACAGATAACTGAGTCTGTTAGCAGGTAGAGTACAGAGCAGCTGAGATGAACCAAAACAGTAAAGTAGCAACCAGACAGATAAACAATGAGCTGAAACCAGGCGGGGAGTTCCGGTCCTCTGAAATGAGGCCAACGCGGAAGTAACTTAAAACTGCATTCTATCAAAAGGCCACCAGGGGGCGACCGTTTTGGTGTCAAAAGGACTTCCGTCTTTATACAAGTCAATGGAGAATTCACCAACTTCTCACTTGATTTCTAACCTCAATAAACGTTTTCAAAATGTGTTTATGGTCTCAATCGCTAGTTTTAAAGCCTTCTTCAATGCAGTATGATGTTCATTTGGGACATTTTGGCCTCCCTGATTTTATATGTGACGATAAAGCAGGGTATGCATTAGGGCGTGGCTACGTCGTGATTGACAGGTTGATTGGTTCACAGGTTCAGGAGGGCGCCTCTTGCTCCTCCTGATGCCCATATAAGTAGAATCCGTGATTTTATTTTACCCAGCATGCAACGGAAATGTTCAAGATGGCGCTGCTCAGATCCAATACTATTGGCCTCCGAGCAGCAGTCCACAAACCAATGGGTGACGTCACGCTATAAAGCTCCGTAAAGCTGCAGAGTCGCTGATGATTCCTCTGTAGGTTCGTCGCTATGAGACACAAACACAGTCCCCTCATGTTGTCCTCGAGTCAAATTTGACCCATTTTTTAAAATGTCTTTATATCAGAAATGTGGATTATTTCATCTAATTGCCTGAAAACCTCATAGATGTTTCCCTACTACATTCTTTACAAGTGTAATCATCACTATAGTTTCATTGAATTGGGTGATTTATTGTACTTTATGCTTCTTTATAAACAGTCAAACCAGATCGGGTCAGTTTTTAACCAGGTTTCTAAACTGTATCCTGATGAAACTTGGACCAGTTTGTAATAATCAATCAACATATTTTCCTCTGATGTTAAATTTAATTCAAATAATTCATCATTTCTGCTTTTTTAAACCAAAAATGAGGCATAATTTCATTTAAATTAGTTTGTAATTTCCACGAATATGTGTAAAAACTTGTGGAATGAAGTTTGCTGAAAAGCGTTTAACACATTAATTGGTGATAATTTCTACTTTCTGCTTATTAACAAGCAATATTGAACCAAGAGGACAAATAATTAGTTCAAATAATTATAAGTTCTGCTTTTTAGACTCAAAAATGAGGTTTAATGTAATTTAAATGAGGCGTATTGACCATCATTAGCAGTTCAAACTCAACACAAAGCAGCGACTAACTGCTGACTTTTATTATTTCACTAGTTAGAGAAGTTTAAACGTCTCTGAAGCTGCTGCCTGATGCAACCGTTCACCTTCCTGTCGTCCTCCCGGGTCAAAATGATTGGTCCTCCCCTCCCTCCTTCTTTACTTCCTTCCTTCCTTCCTCCTCCCTCCTCCTTCTTACTTCCTTCCTTTCCTTCCTTCCTCCCTCCTTCCTTCTTTCCTTCCCTCCTTCCTTCCTTTCTTCCTTCCTTCCTTATTCCTCCCTTCCTCCTCCCTTCTATCCTCCTCCCTCCTCCCTTCCTCTTTTCTTTTCTCCCTCCCTCCTTCTTTCCTCCATCCTTCCTTCCTTCCTTCCTTCCTTCCTTCTTCCTCCCTTCCTCCTCCCTTCTATCCCTCCCTCCCTCCTTCTCTCTCTCTCTTTCCTTCCTTCCCTCCTCCCTCCCTTCCTCCTTTCCTTCCTCCTTCCTCCTATCCTTTCCTCCATTCCTTCCTCCCATCCTTCCTCCCTTCCTTCCTTCTTTCCTTCTTCCCTCCTTCCTCCCTCCCTCCCTTCCTTCCTTGACTCGAGGACACCAGGACAGTTAACTAACGAGCTGAAACTCATTATAAATCCGAGCGGAGCTGATAATTCTCTGTAGATTTCGTCACTATGAGACACGACCAACAACACTCTGATGTAATAACTTGTTATTGTTACACCTGCGCCCGTCAGCATCCACATGTTGCCATGACGATTCCTTCAGTATCAATCCAGCACAAACACAAAGCTCCAGTTGATTAAAACATCTGGAAACAGCCGTCAACGAGAAGTTTATCCTTCCTGTCGTCCTCCAGGGTCAAATTGACTGTTCCTTCTTTTCCTACCTTCCTTCCGTCTGTCCTTCCTCCCTCCTACCTTCCTTCCTTCCTTTCCATTCCTCCCTCCCTTCCTTCCTTGACTCGAGGATAACAGGAGGGTTAAACCAAAACACAAACGTAAACCTCGAACGCTTGCATGAGACGTGACTTTTTTTTTTTGTGTGTGTGTGTTTCTGTCCGTCTTTCTTTCTTTCTTTCTTTCTTTCTCTCTTCACCAGATGAAGAGGAAGTTGGATCACGGACCAGACGGCCGGCCGTTCCCTTCAGGGAAGAAACACTGCAAAGGAAACGCATTCCTCAGGTTGGTCTAAGAAACCTGCTGAAGTCTTTACGTAGTGTTTATTATTCTCTACTCTGATTCACATTTTCTCTCTTTCTTTCCTTCCTCTCTCTTTCCTCCCTTCCTTCTTTCCTTCCTACATCCCCCTCCCTCCCTCAATCCTTCCTTCCTTCCTTCTTTCCTCCCTTCCCTTTCCTTCTTCTTCCTCCCTTCTTTTTATCCTACCTTCCTCCCTTCCTTTTTTCCTTTCCTCCCTTCCTTCTTTACTTTCCTTTCCTCCCTTCCTTCCACCCTCCTTTCCTTCCTCCTTTCCTTCCTTCTTCCTCCCTTCCTTCCACCCTCCTTTCCTTCTTTCTTCCTCCCTCCCTCCTTTCCTTCCTTCTTCCTCCCTTCCTTCCACCCTCCTTTCCTTCTTTCTTCCTCCCTCCCTCCTTTCCTTCCTTCTTCCTCCCTTCCTTCCACCCTCCTTTCCTTCTTTCTTCCTCCCTTCCTTTTTTCCTTTCCTCCCTTCCTTCTTTACTTTCCTTTCCTCCCTTCCTTCCACCCTCCTTTCCTTCCTCCTTTCCTTCCTTCTTCCTCCCTTTCCTTCCACCCTCCTTTCCTTCTTTCTTCCCTCCCTCCCTCCTTTCCTTCCTTCTTCCTCCTTCCTTCCACCCTCCTTTCCTTCTTTCTTCCTCCCTCCCTCCTTTCCTTCCTTCTTCCTCCCTTCCTTCCACCCTCCTTTCCTTCTTTCTTCCTCCCTCCCTCATTTCCTCCCTCCCTCCCTTCCTTCCTTGACTCGAGGACAACAGGAGGTTTAATCCTTAATGAAGAGAAAACAAGACTTTCACAATCACTATTTTATAGAATATGAAGAAAACATCAACATGTCTAAATTTGTACATTTGCAAATATAAAAATGTGAATCAGCTGCACGAACATTTAAATAAAGATGCATTTGATTTCTATTTTTTGTATATTCAGGCTCACATTAGGAAAGTTTAGGCTAAAATAAATGTATAAAAATGGCTTTATTTGATTCTTCTGGGCTTTATTTTAACTTCTAGAACAATTCCTCCCTAAAATATAATAATATATATTTGTTATTAGTTCTTTTTTGGACTCCACACTAACTTGCTTTTCTTTCCTCCCTTCAGTCCGTCCGCTCTGGTTCAGGCCACTCCCACCACATTCGGCGACCTGCGGCTGGCTAACGGTCATTCGTCTCAGCGGCGGCGGGGTCACCTCAGGTCCTCCTCCGTCAGGTCTGCAGGACTGGCTGCACGTCTTCCAGGTCGGCTTAAAACACAACGAGAGTCCTGATTATACTAATACTAATATGATGCTCCCTTATTTAACCCTAACTGTTGTCCTAGAGAGAAGGAAGGAAGGGAGGGGACGAAGGAAAGGAGGGAGGAAGGAAGGGAGGGAGAAAGGAAGAAGGAAGGAAAAGAGGGAGGAAGGAAGGAAGGGATAAAGAAGGAAGGAAAGGAGGGAGGGAGGAAGGAAGAAAGAGGGAAAGGAGAGAGAAAGGGAGGGAGGGAGGAAGGAAGGGAGGAAGGAAGGAAGGAAGGATGGAAGAGGAAAGAAAAGAGGAGGAAGGGAGGAAGAAGGAAGGAAAAGAGGGAGGAAGGAAAGGAGGGAGGGAGGAAGGAAGGAAAGGAAGAGAAAGGGAGGGAGGGAGGAAGGAAGGAAGGAAGGATGGAAGGATGGAAGAAGGAAAGAAAAGAGGGAGGAAGGAAGGAAGGGAGGAAGAAGGAAGGAAAACAGGGAGGAAGGAAAGGAGGGAGGGAGGAAGGAAGGAAAGGAGAGAGGAAGGAAGGAAAGGAGGGAGGGAAGAAAGAGAGAAGGAGGAGGGAGGGAGGGAGGAAGGGAGGAAGGAAAGAGAGGGAGGGAGGAGAAAGGAAAAGAGGAAGGGAGGAAGGAAGGAAGCTCGGGAGGAAAGAAAGAGAAGGAGGAAGGAAGGAAAGAAGGAAGAGAGGAAGGAAGGAAAGAGGGAGGGAGGAAGGACAGAAGGAAGGTAGGAAAGAGAGAGGAAGGAAAGAGAGAAGGAGGGAGGGAGGGAGAAAGGAAAAGAGGGAGGAGGAAAGAAGGAACAGTCAAAACAGACGGGGTCAGTTTGACCCGGGAGGACGACAGGAAGGTTTAAATGTCGTAACTTTATTTATAAAAAGAACGTTTCAAAAGAGCTTTTCCATAAAATCAAGTAAAACAGAAAAATTGCAAAATTAATTCTGATAGAA
>NC_084992.1:3472579-3477579 GCF_963691925.1 Scomber scombrus
GGAGGGAAGGAAGGGATGAAGGAAAGGAGGAAGGGAAGAAGGAAGGAAGGGAGGGAGGAAAGAAAGGAAGGAAGGACGGACGGAAGAAATAAATAAGGAAGGAAGGTGGGAGGGAGGAAGAGGGAAGGAAGGGAGGAAGGAAGAGAGGAAGAAGGAAGGAAGGTAGGATGGAAGGAGGAACGAGGGAGGGAGGGAGAAAGGAAGGGAGGAAGTTAGGGGGGAGGAAAGAAAGAGAGAAGGAGGGAGGGAGGAAAGAAGGAAGGAAGGGAGGAAAAGGAAGGAAGGATGGAGGAAAGAAGGAAGTTAGGAGGGAGGAAAGAAAGAGAGAAGGAGGGAGGGAGGGAGGAAGGAAGGACAGAAGGAAAGAAGAAAGGGGGATGGAGGAAGGACAGATGGAAGGAGGGAAGGAAAGAAGGAGGGAGGAAGGATTTATTTTGTTTTACATCACCAGACTTTTAATCCTTAAACTGTAGAAGCCAAAAAACATGATCAACTCTGCAGGACTCCTTCCTTTTTTTCCTCCTCTTCTTCTTTCTCTTTTTTAGGGGGGATTTTTCTTTTTGGGCAAGTTGTGATGAATCCTCTCCTGAAATCCTTTTTAAAAAACCAGATAATAAAAAAAAAGCTTCTGTATTTCTCTGCTCTGACTGTGAGAGTTCATCCTTCGGCTCAGACTCTGTGGGAGTGGAAACAAATATAAAAAACAGGATAAAAAATAGAAAGAGAGAAAGGAGCTTTACTCAGACGTTATAGTGCTTTCTAACCTGAGGGAGGAAGGGAGGAAGAAGGAAGGAAAGGAGGGAGGAAAGGAGGAAGGAAGGAAGGGAGGAAGAAGGAAGGAAAGGAGGGAGGAAGGAAGGGAGGAAAGAAGGAAGGAGGGAAGGAAAGGAGGGAGGGAGGGAGGAAGGAATGGAGGAAAGAAGGAAGGAAGGAGGGAAGGAAGGAAAGGAGGGAGGGTGGAAGGATGGAGGAAGGAAGTGAGGAAAGGAAGGGAGGAAGAAAAGGAAGGAAGGAAGGAAAGGATGGAGGAAGGATGGAGGAAGGAAGGGAGGAAAGAAGGAAGGAAAGGAGAAGGAAGGAAGGGAGGAAGAAGGAAGGAAAGGAGGGAGGAAGGAAGGAGGAAGGAAAGGAGGGAGGGAGGGAGGAAGGAATGGAGGAAGAAGGAAGGAAGGAAGGGAAGGAAGGATGGAGGAATGAAGTGAGGAAAGGAAGGGAGGAAGAAAAGGAAGGAAGGAAGGAAGGAAAGGATGGAGGAAGGATGGAGGAAGGAAGGGAGGAAAGAAGGAAGGAAAGGAGGGAAGGTGGAAGGATGAAGGGAAGGAAGTGAGGAAGGAATGGAGGAAAGGAAAGGATGGAGGAAGGAAGGGAGGAAGGATGGGGGTGAAGGAAAGAGGGAAGGAAGGAAGGAAAGGAGGGAGGGTTGAAGGATGGAGGGAAGGAAGTGAGGAAGGAAGGAAGGAAGGAAGGAAGGAAGGAAGGAAGGAAGGAAGGAAGGAAAGGATTGATGAAGGAAGGGAGGAAAGGAAGGAGTGAGGAAGGAAGGTAGGAAAGAAGGAAGGAGGGAAGGAAGGAAAGGAGGGAGGGTGGAAGGATGGAGGGAAGTAAGTGAGGAAGGAATGGAGGAAAGGAAGGAAGTGAGGAAGGAATGGAGGAAAGGAAGGAATGGAGGAAAGGAAAGAAGGAAGAAAAGGAATGAAGGAAAGGATGGAGGAAAGGAAGGGAGGAAGGACTCTGTGGGAGTGGAAACAAATAGAAGAGAGGAGCTTTACTCAGACGTTATAGTGCTTTTCTAACCTGAGTGTAACATGCAAATAGTCACTCCTCCTTCATTCAGCGCAATGCAGTGGCTGTATACGTGTGTGTGTGTGTGTGTGTGTGTGTGTGTGTGTGTGTGTGTTTCTCTCCGGGCTTCCTGCCAGTCAGTTGAGACTCACTGCCAGCACTCAGCAGCCATACCAATGAGCCTACCTAGCGTTAGAGCCATACTAATGAAGCCAGCGCTAACCGAGGGCTCGCCAAGCTTCACAAATGAGCTCTGATTTGTATTTTTCGCTACGCTGTCGTCATACCGACGGGAACGCTCGGAGAGAATATGAATGCATACCTGCGAGGGTCTGCATGTTAATGAGAAGAGGAAGTAAAGTCATTAGAAGTTAGAGAACAGGAGATTCCTGCTTTATGTCCTGTGTGAAAGTGGAAATCCATGCCTCTAATTTTCCTTCCTTCCTTCCTTCCTTTCCTTCCTCCCTTCCTCCATCCCCTTTCATCCTTCCTTCTTTCTTTCCCTCTTTCCTTTCCTTCATTCCCTCATTTTCTCTATCCCATTCTCTTTCTTTCCTTCCTCTCTCTTTCCTCCCTTCCTTCTTTCCTTCCTCCATCGCCCTTCTTCCTTCCTTCCTTCCTTCCTTCCTTCCTTCCTTCCTTCCTTCCTTCCTTCCTTCCTTCCTTCTTTCCTTCCTTCCTTCCTCCCTCCCTCCCTCCCTCCCTCCCTCCCTCCCTCCCTCCCTCCCTCCCTCCTTTCCTATATTCTTCTTTCCCTCCTTCCTTCTTTCCTCTCTCCTTTCCTTCCTCCATCCCCCTTTCTTCTGTCCTTCCTTCCTTCCTTCCTTCCTTCCTTCCTTCCTTCCTTCCTCCTTTCCTTCCTTCCTTCCTCCCTCCCTCCCTCCCTTCCTCCCTCCCTCCTTCCTTTCCTATATTCTTCCTTCCTTCATTCCTTCTTTCCTCTCTCCTTTCCTTCCTTCTTCCTTCCTCCTTTCCTTCCTTCCTCCCTCCCTCCTTTCCTTCCTTCTTCCACCCTTCCTTCCTTCCTCCCTCCTTTCCTTCCTTCCTTCCTCCTTTCCTTCCTTCTTCTTTCTTCCCTCCTTTTCTTCCTCCCTTTCCTTCCTTCTTCCTCCTTTCCTTCCTTCTTCCTTCTTCCCTCCTTTTCTTCCTCCCTTCCTTCCTTTTTTCTTCCTCCCTTCCTTCCTTGACACGAGGACAACAGGAGGGTTAAAATGACAATAATCGCAGTTTACGTCAATATAAATACAGACCTGTAAATGTGCTAGATATGCTCCACCTTAAATGTAGTTTTTTTAAGGCGGTATTTGAATGTCTTCTTCTCTCTCGTCTCTCTTCAGGTATCTCAGAGAGTTTGTCGTCTCGTCGCAGTAAGTGTGTGAAGCCCGGTATCGCGGTCAGTCCGTGGAAGTCGGCCTACATACGACAACACCGCATAGAGGACAACTGGAGGAAGGGGGACACCCGGGAGCCCATGGTACACACACACACACACACACACACACACACACACACACACACACACACACACACACACACACACACACACACACTTGATATGTAAATGAGGATCGACGAGTCATTTAACCCTCCTGTTGTCCTCAGGTCAAGGAAGGACAGGAGGAAGGAAGGATGGAAGGGAGGAAAGGAGGAATGAGGGAGGGAGGGAGGAAAAGAGGAAGGAAGTAAGGAGAAAAGGAAGGGAGGAAGGAAAGGAAGGAAGGTAGGAGGGAGGGAGGGAGGGAGGAAAGAAGGAAGGAAGGAAAGAATGGAGGAAGGAAGGAAAGGAAGGAAGGAAGGAAGGAAAGGAGTAAGGAGGGAGGGAGGAAAAGAGGAAGGAAGTAAGGAGAGAAGGAAGGGAGGAAGAAAATGAGAAAGGACGGTAAGAAGGAAGTGAGGAAAGAAGGAAGGGAGGAAGGAATGATGGAAGGAGGGACAGGAGGAAGGAAGGAAAGAATGAAGGAAGGAAGGAAGGAAAGGAGTAAGGAAGGAAGGAAAGGAAGAAAATAATGGAAGGGAAGGAAGGTAAGAAGGAAGTGAGGCAAGAAGGAAGGGAGGAAGGAATGAAGGAAAGAATGAAGGAAAGGAAGGATGCAGGAAGGAGGGACAGGAAGAAGGAAGGAAGGAAGGAAAGAATGGAGGAAAGAAGGAATGAGGAAGGAAAGGAGTAAGGAGGGAGGGAGGGAGGAAAAGAGGAAGTAAGGAGAGAAGGAAGGGAGGAAGGAAAGGAGTAAGGAGGGAGGAAAGAAGGAAGGAAAGAAGGAACAGTCAAAAGAGATGGAGGGTTAACTCTTTTCTTATCTTCTTTTTTTCAGGTGTTGAAAGGTCACGACGATCATGTGATCACGTGTCTGCAGTTCAGCGGCGACCTCATCGTCAGCGGCTCGGACGACAACACGCTCAAAGTCTGGTCGGCCATCACGGGCAAGGTAGGACACTGTGTGTGTCTGTGTGTGTGTGTGTGTGTGTGTGTGTGTGTGTGTGTGTGTGTGTGTGTGTGTGTGTGTGTGTGTGTGTGTGTGTGTGTGTGTGTGTGGAGCAGACAGACGTATTGATTATGTAGATGATGATTTTCTGCTGCCTCGGCTCAGAGTGACAAACAAGGGATTTATGTTCGTCTCATCTCACACACATCATGCTTTATTTCTACAGGCAGCTCTTTAGTTTTATTATTTATTTATTATTTATTCATCAGACAGGATGTCAAATATGAATCCTGCAGTTCTCAACTTTTCTAATTTGTGAGTCTGCGTCTCTTCTCTGTGCTCTGAAATGTCTCGAAACCCCCAGCTATCTGAAAGTACTGAAAGTTAGTGTTAAACCATAGACTGTATATAAAATGGACGTAACATCCGTGACGTCACCCATTGGTTTGTGGACTGCTGCTTGGAAGCGAATAGTTTCGGATCTGAGCAGCGCCATCTTGAAAATTTCCGGTGCATGCTGGGAAAAATAAAAACAGGGATTCTACTTATATGGGCATCAGAAGGAGCATGAGGCGCCCTCCTGAACCTGTGAACCAATCAACCTGTCAATCACGACGTAGCCACGCCCTAATGCATACCCTGCTTTATCGTCACATATAAAATCAGGGAGGCCAAAATGTCCCAAATGAACATCATACTGCATTGAAGAAGGCTTTAAACTAGCGATTGAGACCATAAACACATTTTGAAAACGTTTACTGAGGTTATAAATCAAGTGAGAAGTTGGTGAATTCT
>NC_084992.1:3482579-3492579 GCF_963691925.1 Scomber scombrus
AAATCAGTAAATCAATAAATAGTTTCATCTATTAAAACTGGAGAAATGGAAGTTGGTACTTTTAACTTTTGACCTCAATACATTGTTTTTTGTATTTTTTTAAAGTTATAATTAAAACATACATTTAAAAAACAGTTATAAAAAAGTTATTGGAAACAAATTGATCAACCTAATCATTAAAAATATGAATTATAGAATAAATAAATAATCTTGTTTCTCCTCTCATCCTCTGTAGTTTTATATTAGGGGACGTAATAATAATAATAATAATAATAATAATAATAATAATAATAATAATGTTTTCAAATAATAACAATAATGTTAAAAATGTTTAAAAAAACAACATAATAATAATAATAATCTTTATTTATACAACAGTAAAAGTCACAAAGTGCTTCATAATGCTGCAAAATACACAAATTATAAACTAATTAAATGAGACCAAATAAAAATAAACTGTGTCATGTGACAGGAAGTTGGTCTAATTTTAGGCTTAAACCCTGTTCTGTCTCCTCAGTGTCTGCGGACGTTGACGGGTCACACCGGCGGCGTGTGGTGCAGTCAGATGTCGGTCGCCACGGTGATCAGCGGCTCCACCGACCGGACGCTGCGGGTGTGGGACGCCGAGAGCGGAGAGTGTGTCCACACACTGTACGGACACACGTCCACCGTGCGCTGCATGCATCTCCACGGCAACCGGTAACACACTCACACACACACACACACACACACACACACACACACACACACACACACACACACACACACACACACACACACACACACTATCCTTCTCTCCTAAAGAACACCTCACATTTTGCTGCATTGATTTCCATGACGACCAGACACACACACACACACACACACACTTGTGCACACCCACATAGATTCATATACTTTAATGGCACACACTGCCTACTGCTCGTCTCCATGGTAACCAGCATAACATTAATGCAGTGCATTCATTATATATACATCCATGAACACACACACACACACACACACACACACCTATAGCAAAAACGCACAGAAATACACACACAGAGACTACACATAGACACCAATACACAAGCACATATCTGCAGTTTATACACACAAACACAAACACAAATACACACCAGTGAATACACACACCTGCAGCCCCAACTCAGAAGTTACACACACACACAAACTTACACACAGATACACACACACACACACACACTAATTATACATGCATGCATAATAAATTCACACTAACACCATAAATAAAAATGACACATAAACACAAATACACAATAATAATCACACACTTATCTGCACAGTAGACACACACACACACACTTATAGCACAAACACACAGAAATACACAAGCATATATCTGCAGTTTATAGACACACACACACACACTATATGCACTCATACAGAAACACACACGAACACAATAAATTCACACACACACACATTACAGATTACACAAACACAAATACACAACAGTGAATACACACACCTGCAGTCCCAACTTAAAAGTTACACACACACATACTTGTAGCACGAACACACAAAAATACACACACACACACACACACACACACACACACACACACACACACACACACACTAATTACACACGCATGCATAATACATTCCCACTAACCTCATAAAAAAGACACATATACACACAAATACACAATAATAATAAACAGGAACAGATGCATAAATCTACACACATAAAGTACAGGAATTATTAAACTGGGTCACCATGGCAACACACACACACACCATTCTATCTAATGTTAATCAAACTCTTCCTCCTCCTCTTCCTCTCAGGGTGGTGTCGGGCTCTCGGGACACGACGCTGCGTGTGTGGGACGTGACGACGGGTCGCTGTGAACACGTGCTGACGGGTCACGTTGCCGCGGTGCGCTGCGTCCAGTACGACGGACGCCGCGTCGTGTCGGGAGGATACGACTACATGGTGAAGGTCTGGGACCCCGAGACCGAAGCCTGTCTGCACACGCTGCAGGGACACACCAACAGAGTGTACTCACTGCAGGTACACACACACACACACACACACACACACACACACACACACACACACACACACACACACACACTGGTGATGATGATAGTGGTTTTATTTGTGGAAGGAGGGAGGAAGAACGAAGGAAAGGAGGGAGGGAGGAAGGAAGGAGGGAATGAATGAAGGGAGGACAGGAAAGGAGGAAGGAAGAAAGGAAGGTAGGAGGGAGGAAGAAGGAAGGAAAGGAGGGAGGGAGGATGAAGGAGGGAAGGAATGAAGAAAGGAAAGGAGGAAGGAAGGTAGGAGGGAGGGAGAAAGGAAAAGAGGAAAGAAGGAAGGGAGGAAGGGAGGAAGGGAGGAAGGAAGGACAGAAGGAAGGAAACAAAGGGGGATGGAGGAAGGAAGGAGGAAGGAGGAATGAAAGGAGGGAGGAAGGAAGGAATGAAGGGAGGAAAGGAAGGAAGGAAGGAAGGAAGGAAGGTAGGAGGGAGGAAGAAAGGAAAAGAGAGAGGGAGAGGAAAAAAGGACACAGGAAAGAAGGAAGGGAGGAAGGAAAGGAGGGAGGGAGGAAGGGAGGGAAGGAGAGAAAAGGAGCCAGGAAGGACAGACAGAAGGAAGGAAGGGAGGAAAGAAAGAACAGTCAAAACAGACGGGGTCAATTTGATGAACGATAGAAAAGTTAATAAAAGGCTAAAATGAAGAGATACATTTTTACCTTTTTTTTTATTGATCTTTATTGTAAATTTCACCACTTCTTCTTCTTCTTCTTCTTCTTCTTCTTCTTCTTTTCTGCAGTTTGACGGGGCGTTCGTGGTGAGCGGCTCGTTGGACACTTCGATCAGAGTCTGGGACGCTGAAACAGGTAACCACCATCATCATCATCATCATCATCATCATCATCACTATCACTCTCCAGCCCAAAAATACAAGAGGAGTAAAATACCGTAATGTCTGGAATATAACGTCACAACGAGGTTTCACTGAGACTCCCTGAAGCCTTTTCTAATTGTCTCGTCCTCTAATAGAAGACCACTCCCACTTTTTCAAACATAATATACAGTATTTAAATTTTTTTTAATGAGTCTTTATATTCAGGCATTTACGGTATTTCTTTAAAAAACGTATTAAACATTTAAATTTCCACTTTATTACTATGTGTTAAACTAATGCAGTAAAAAAGTCCACTTATGTATTGAATGTAATGTTTGAGGTAAAGAGTCATTTATCCATAATTTCAGTATTTTTAACATCTTTTTATTTATTTATTTATAGGCAAGGCAGCTTTATTTATATAACGCATTTCATACACAACAACAAACATTTAACAGTAAGAATTGGGAACAAAAAACACATAAAAACATGCAATTTGAGAAATAAAAGTAAAACCCAATAATAGTAAAAACATGGAAACATCATCACTAATAATACAAAAAAAAGTAAGTACAGAAAAATAGAAAAAAGAGGGAAATAAAATACTAGAATAGAGCATTAAATATTAAATATAAGGTTGCAGCATAAAATAATGATTTGCTTTAAAATCATTTAAAGGACATAAAGTGCAAATGAAAGATTAAAGAGCTCAATCATAATAAGCACAGAAGAAGAAGAAGAAGTATGTTTATAACCTGGATTTAAACATAAACATATTCACAGTTGGGGCTGATAAAGACAGCAATAAAACTTTATTTATACAGAAACCTTTAACAGATAACAGTCATAAAATGCTTCATATTCAAAATGAATAAAATCAAATGCTATCATATAAAAAACAAACATTTAAAGACGAAGACATCAGTACAAAGAGTTGAATTAACTAAGCTGACTCCATGTGTGTGTGTGTGTGTGTGTCGTCCAGGCGGATGCGTCCACACGCTGACCGGCCACCAATCGCTGACCAGCGGCATGGAGCTGCGGGACAACATCCTGGTGTCCGGGAACGCCGACTCGACGGTCCGAGTGTGGGACGTGAGGACGGGACAGTGTCTGCACACGCTGCAAGGTGAGACACAGCAGGAAGGTGAAAGAGTGTGTGTGTGTGTGTGTGTGTGTGTGTGTGTGTGTGTGTGTGTGTGTGTGTGTGTGTGTGTGTGTGTGTGTGTGTGTGTGTGTGTGTGTGTGTGTGTGTGTTTGTCTTGTTGCCGACTCAGCGCTTAAAAGAAACACTGACGCTGAAGTCTGCAGTCCTCTGGGAGAAAGAGAGGGAACATAGAAACAGAGAGAAGGACGAAGGAGAGAAAGAGAAATGAGAGAGTGTGAAAGAAGATATCAGAAAATAGTAAAAAAAATGACTTGTTAAATGGTTTCCAGTTCCCAAAAGATAATTAATTTACTATCATGTGACTAATTATCACATTTGAGGAGCTGGAATCAGTTAATGTTTTACATCAGCTCATTAGAAGGCAAAAAAAGCCCAAAAAACACATCATTAAAGATAAATGTTGATCCATTAATCGACTTAAAGTTGCAGCTCTACAAACTAATCTTTATAGTATATTATTTTTTACAGTTATTGCACAACACATGAACATATTTAAAACTAATTTATACTAAAAGGAAGTGACACAATGTGTAATATTGGACACATCACACAACTGCATCTTTTAAATGATTCACTTCACACAGAGAAAATAAGTTTTTCTAAAACTGTGTTTGACTTCAAAGGGTTAATAGTTTAATAATAATTTAATAATAATTTAATAATAATTTAATAATAATTTAATAATTTAATAATTTTACTGGATGCATCATAATAACATGATAATATATATAATATCTCAGGTAACGTTTTGTGGTCATTCTGCCCTCTAGTGGTCATTTAATCAGACTCCACTGGTAGGAACCTTAAAAAGTTAAACTTAAATGACTATTATTTTGATTAATAATTACTTATTTAACCCTCCGGTTGTCTTCCAGTCAAGGAAGGGAGGGAGGAAGGGAGGGAGGAAGGGAGGGAGGGAGGAAGGAAGGGAGGAAGGAAGGAAAGGAGGGAGGAATGGAGGAAGAAGGAAGGAAAGGAGGGAGGGAGGAAGAAAGAAGGAAAGGAGGGAGGAAGAAGGAAGGAAAGCAGGGAGGAAGGGAGGAAGAAGGAAGAAGGAAGAAAAGGAAGATGAAGGGAGGAAGAAGGAAGGGAGGAGGAAGGAAGGAAAGGAGGGAGGAAGGAAGAAAAGGAGGATGGAAGGGAGGAAGGGAGGAGGAAGGACGGAAGGAAAGGAGGGAAGAACAGAGGGAAGGAGGGAGGAAGGAAGGAAGGAAGGAAGGAAGGGAGGAGGAAGGAAGGAAAGGAAGGACGAACGGAGGAAAAAAGGGAAGGGAGGAGGAAGAAAGGAAAGGAGGAAGGAAGGGAGGAAGAAGGAAGGAAAGGAGGGAGAGAGGAAGGTAGGGGGGAGGAAAGAAAGAGACGAGGGAGGGGGTAACTGGTCATATAATGGCGTTATTGGTGCCATTTTTTTATATGTTAAAAACGATCATATAACAGCTGTTTGTACCAAATATGATGTTTTTAGTGTTTCTAGTTTCTGAGATATCTTGGTGAGAAACAGCGAAATAAATATAAAATAAGTTAAATACGCTTCTGATGGTTGCTGCTGCTGATGAGGTCAGAGGTCACAACAGTGTGATGATTCGTCTCCTTCAGGTCCCAACAAGCACCAGTCGGCGGTGACGTGTCTGCAGTTCTGTAGAGGTCTGGTTCTGTCCAGTTCAGACGACGGGACGGTCAAACTGTGGGACCTGCGGACCGGAGCCTGGCTGCGGGACGTGGTGGCGCTGCAGAGCCGAGGATCAGGTACAGAGGTCTATGAGTTGTTAACAGCTCCACCAAATAGTGACTTTTCATTATCATCCATTAATCATCTCACCACCCCTCACATTTATCTGCTGACCCTTTGGAGGGGCCCCACCCCTAGGTTGGGAACCACTGGACTAAACTAGCTAACTGTATATAAAGTAGTGTAAACTAGCTCCACCTCCAGCAGCTACAACAGTACATGTTACTGTTGTAGCTGCTGGAGGTGGAGCTAGAGCTGCTCTAACACTGATGCTTCACTATTAATAATCTAATGATGTCATAATAATAATATATCAGTCAGAGGACCAAACCACTACTTTACTGTAATACTGCATACTACATCACTCATAATACTGCAGTACTTTTACTGTAATACTGCATACTACATCACTATAATACTGCAGTACTTTTACTGTAATACTGCATACTACATCACTCATAATACTGCAGTACTTTTACTGTAATACTGCATACTACATCACTCATAATACTGCAGTACTTTTACTGTAATACTGCATACTACATCACTCATAATACTGCAGTACTTTTACTGTAATACTGCATACTACATCACTATAATACTGCAGTACTTTTACTGTAATACTGCATACTACATCACTCATAATACTGCAGTACTTTTACTGTAATACTGCATACTACATCGCTCATAATACTGCAGTACTTTTACTGTAATACTGCATACTACATCGCTCATAATACTGCAGTACTTTTACTGTAATACTGCATACTACATCACTCATAATACTGCAGTACTTTTACTGTAATACTGCATACTACATCACTCATAATACTGCAGTACTTTTACTGTAATACTGCATACTACATCACTATAATACTGCAGTACTTTTACTGTAATACTGCATACTACATCGCTCATAATACTGCAGTACTTTAACTGTTATACTGCATACTACATCACTCATAATACTGCAGTACTTTTACTGTAATACTGCATACTACATCACTCATAATACTGCAGTACTTTTACTGTAATACTGCATACTACATCACTATAATACTGCAGTACTTTTACTGTAATACTACATACTACATCACTCATAATACTGCAGTACTTTTACTGTAATACTGCATACTACATCGCTCATAATACTGCAGTACTTTTACTGTAATACTACATACTACATCACTCATAATACTGCAGTACTTTTACTGTAATACTGCATACTACATCACTCATAATACTGCAGTACTTTTACTGTAATACTGCATACTACATCACTCATAATACTGCAGTACTTTTACCGTAATACTGCATACTACATCACTATACTACTGCAGTACTTTTACTGTAATACTGCATACTACATCACTCATAATACTGCAGTACTTTTACTGTAATACTGCATACTACATCACCATAATACTGCAGTACTTTAACTTACTCATACGTCGTCTTTTCTCAACAGGTGGGGTCGTGTGGCGAATCAGAGCGTCCGACACTCGGCTGGTTTGCGCCGCCGGCAGCAGGAACGGCACGGAGGAAACCAAACTTCTGGTGCTGGACTTCGACCTGGAGGACAAGAAGAAAGAGACGGACTGAGGAGGAGGAGGAGGAAGTGATGTCATCAAACAGAGATTTAAAAAAAAAATAAAAGACTGCGATGACGAAGAAGAAAATGGATTTTATTTTCTAAAAAACACGGAAACATACACTTTCTTTGACTTCTTTGACCAAAAGTCACGGCTGGATCCAGTTTGTCTGACAGGTATGAATGTTACAACGCGTCCTGATTGGCTGTTTAAAAATTCAAATTCAACAACAACAAAAAAAAGCCTAGAAGAAGAAGAAGAAGAAGAACAGCCGAAACGATGAAGATAAACGGCTGCACTGACTCACCAAAATAACTGTTCGGACTAAATTGACCATTAGCCCGGATCTGTGGCGCCATGGATGTAAACTGGTTTCTATGACAACAGGTGAATGTTTAACAGACGCGGATGGATATACTGGACGTCTCGAATAAGAAGAAGAAGAAGAAGATGATGATGGTTGAATGTAAACCAATGGGAGACGAAGAAGAGGAGGAGGAGGAAGAGGAGGAGGAGGGCATTGACTTTTTATTGCTGCTAACCAATGAGGACGTCGTCAACGCTGTTTTAAAAAAAAACAACAAATCCAAAATGTACCAAATCGTGAAGCCTTGGAGACGCAACTTTTTTTTTTTTTTTAGAGGCAACAGAGACGAGCAACAACAACAACCTCGTATATATCAGTCAGTATTGTTTTCACACCAGCAGCCATTTTTATCACATTATAGACGTTTGTTAGTTTTTCTTGCTTTTTAAAAAATCGTCTCTGTTGCCTTTAAATGTCTTTTTTTTTTTTCGTGTGTGTTTTTCGGCTTCACAGTACTGTAACATATGTTGGACGCCATTTCCGCCCCGGTGAATTATAGGGATTAAAAGTAGAGTTTCTCTCCGCTCCAACCCCAAAAACCTCCCCACCAGAGCCTTACATCTGCAAGACGGATTAATGTAATTACTCCAAGCTGCCGGTCACCTCTATAAACCTTTAACAGGGTTTTACTGCACGTTAAATCACTCAGACTTTGTGTGTTTTTACTGATTTATTGTGCAGTTTTAGTCGTCATGCTACTTATTTTCTACCAGAAGTGAAGTTAAATTTAGAAAAGTCACAATTTTAGGTAAATTAACACAAAAATTATGAGTTTAAATACATCGGATAATCTCTAATTGATGTTTAGCAGTGGTTCCCAACCTGGAACATGAGGGGAAAAAAGCATTTCTTTAACTAAATTATAGATTTTAACACGTTTCTATAGTTGAATCTTTGCTTTTTTCTCCCTTGTGATTAATTAAACAACTAAAAACGACTCAAATTATCACTTTTTTGGACATTAACCATAATTATTATTTCTTTTTAAGGCATCACAAGCCAAAATAAAAGTCAATTATTCCATTTATGATGCTCAGAAAATTCGCTGATATTCATATAATGTTTTTATATTGTTGTAAATTAAAAGATTTTCGGGTTTTAGACTAAATTGGACGAATCAAACTACTTTAAAATGACGGCTTGAGGTCTAAAAAATGGTGGGAGGCTTTTTTTGTGGCTAATTGCAGACGTTTATAGATTATATGTCAAACTGATTTATTGGAAAACTCCATAATGACAATAAGCTAAGAGTCTGAGTTGGGAATCACTGGTGTTTAGGGGTAAATATTTGTGTTTAGCATCTAAAATAAGCAGCTGATCGTTTTAACTTTGAGACAAATTTCACTATTTTGAAAGAAACTGAGAACTTGAAGTTAAAAAAAGCAGCTGTGACTTTTAGAAATAACACATTTAACATTTATAGTTTCATTAGTGTTGTGCACTTGAATAAAAAAACGCTTTTGGACAAGAAAAACAAAAACAATGACCTGAAAAACGCCACAAAGCTCCGCCAGGGACAGAAAAACCCCAAATCTCAACATTTACTCAACACTAAAATCACTTGTCATGTTTTTTTTTTTTTTTTTCCCCTCCGTATCATTTTACCCTCCAAAAACCAAAGAATCAGTTTTTAAATCATATAAAAATCAGTAAATATGAGTAATTAACAGATTAAACTGTGCAGCTTTAATTTTGGCCTTTTTGATCTTCCGTAGAAAATTTGTAGTTGAACTTAAACTTAAATCCTTTAAATGTTCACCTCTCATCTTCCTGAGCTTATAAAATATTTAGATTAAATAATTTAACACAACTCCCCTTTACCAGATAAATATTAATCTAATAAACTGCCAGGCAACACCTCCAGCCAATAAGCAGAGATTTGGGTGATGTTTCCCCCGGCAACAAGTGGTATTTCAGGCAGCGTGTGTCGGGTTTTTTGACCTTTTTTTTTTTTGCAGGTGTGAGGCTCTGAGGAGGCGACGCTGTCCTGATGATGTAATCATGTAAAATACTGTAAATACACAGAGGATGTAAATATTCAGCTTTTTTATATATAAAGAAACAAAATATTGTCACAGTGGGACGAGAATGGAGGGATGAAAATGGATCAATAAAGATGAGTTTTATAAAAAAAAAAAAATGCTGAGTCGTTTAATTTGTTCTGATTTTAACGTTTGACGCTTTTATTTTTGTTTTTATTCTGCTGCTAAAAGAGAAGTTTTATCCTCCAAAATAAAAGCTCGGGAAAGAAGAAAAAGGAAGAGGAAAG